>NC_048302.1:78929462-78943310 GCF_013100865.1 Trachemys scripta elegans | reverse complement strand
GCTGTGTCAAATGACAAATCTTGATCTATAGATGAGCTCAAAGTATGAGTGGATCCTGTAGGTACTCAGTAAGTGGATGCATGTCTAGGGGCCACATAGTACCACTTCACCTGTGAGTCAGTACTCTAAATGCCTGTGTTTTAAACAGAATAGAAGCCAATGCTTTGACATTTTTCATGACATTTTCAGGCCTTAAAACTTTTGCTGCATGTTACTATAGTGAGTACTTCTCACCAACTGTGAGAGTGCAGTTGGCCATTCTGCAGGATTTTCTCCCCATCTTGTATTTGCACTATAGTAAAAAATTGCTATACTTAATCTGAGGGTTTGTCTACATCCAGCTAGCTTGCAGCAAGCTGGGGTGTGAATCTACACCACATTTGCCAGCAGTGGACTGCCTCTGTGTACCCTGCTGACATGCCATAACAGTTCATTGGGAGTAGCTCAAACTTTAGCCATGGACTGCCTGGAGTAGATCAAAGTTTGAGCTACTCCCAATTAATTGTTAAGGCATGTCAGCAGGGTACACCGAGGCAGTCCACTGCTGGCAAATGTGGTGTAGATTCACACCCCAGCTTGCTGCAAACTAACTGGGTAGACAAGATTTAAGATGAAATAAAGATCTGGGCCTAAATGGGCTTCAGGAATATAACCTTTAGAACTCTAGCTTAGCTTCCAGTTCATCTTAGTTCAGATCATGTTCCACGAATAACTTGTAGCAGTCTGATTAGGTAACACAGGACTTTCCACTGGGTCCCATGAAACAGACTTGGCTCTTGTGTTTGGAATAGGAGCGTGCTCAAATTCATGAGTCCCATTTTCCGTGTCTGAAGCTTATTGCATAAGCTATTCAATTCCTAAACCTAGAAACTGCAATAGCCGAAAAGAAAAAGCTTTAAAGTTTTCAGTGAACCTGAATAAGAGTCTCCAGTACACAGTGCTCCATTTGAAATGGAATACAGTACAGTGAGCAGCCTTGTTTTCCTTTCCTCTGTACAAGCATATCTTAGTGATGTGTGCTTGTTGTGGAGTAAGTAAAGGGCTTAAGTGTATGCCAGTATGCTTCTGAACCTAGGCACTATAGGAATACTTGAAGAGACTTTATTCTTCAAATACTTGTTCCCAGTCTGACAGTGAAGGAGTGCCACTGAAACAGTGCCTTAAACGTAGAGTTTGACTTAAACCAGTGTAATTTGTTCTGCCATTAACTCTCCCTGACGAACTGCTAGTATGTCTAATATATTGTATTTTCCTCTTCCTTGAACTGCCAAAGTGTACATAATTGGATAATTGACTGTCTCCCAGTGCTAGATTGAGAATACCATAGACCTTGAGGAAGAGCCTAGACTAACATGCGAACAATTCCACGTGTAGTAGTCCAAATGCAATGTATACCCCACAGGCACTGATTCAACTAGTCCAAAATTTGGCTAGGCAATAAAGCCTAGGTGTCAGCTCTGAACACTGCTACTATTTAAGAGTTTACATGAAATCCTGTGTTTAGCTAACTAGACAAGTGGTTTTCAAACTTTTTTTTCTGGTGACCCAGTTGAAGAAAATTGCCTGCGACTCAGTGGAGCTGGGGCAGAGGAATTTGGGGTGTGGGGACCTCAAGACTGGTGCAGAGGGTTGGGCTGCAGGAGTGAGGGGTTTAGAGTGCAGTGGGGGGGCTCAGGCTGGGGAAGGGATTGGGGTTTAGGAGGGGGTCAGGGCTCTGGGGTGGGGCTGGGGATGAGGGGTTTGGGGTACAGGAGGGGGGTCTGGGTTTGGGGGATCGGGGTTGGGGCAGGGGATTGGGTGTGGAGTTGGGGCTCTGGAAGCAGCCAGCAGCAGGTCTGGCTCCTAGGCAGAGGCATGCAAGTGGCCCACAGGCACCACCCTCTCCCAGCTCCCATTGGCTGGGAACTGGCAAATGGGAGTGCGGAGTCAGTGCTCAGGTTGGGGGCAGTGTATGGAGCCCCATGGCCTACTGCCTAGGAGCCAGACCTGCTGCTGGACACTTCTGGGGTGCAGTGCAGTGTCAAAACAGGTAGGGACTGCCTGCATTAGCTGGGCAGCACCGCCGACTGGACTTTTAATGGCCCGGTCAGCGGTGCTGACCAGAGCTGCTGGGACCCAGTGCCTTGCATTCTGCAACCCAGTACTGGGTCGCAACCTGCAGTTTTAAAGCCACTGAACTAGACTATTTTTGCTAACAACTTGGTAGCTGAAGGCTTTCAGATAGAGATGAGCCACACTGATGGTGAGAGCAACATGCATAATTCTCATATGTAAAACTTTAATTTCTTAAATAAGCATTCTCAATCAATAAAAATACTCTAGGAGTCTTTTTTTTTAGCAGTAGAATGAATCTAGAGAATAAGCTATGAACTTGAACTCTCAAGCTAATTGCTAGCTTCTACTTTCAGCAAATGCTAGCATGCTTGAAACAAGGAGGCTTCCTAAATTCCAAGGTATGTTCTCTTAGTGGCCTATAAAAACTAGATCAGAAAACTGGTTCTGAGTGCCTTAAAGGGAGTGTAAAAACCAAAAACTTACGGATGCTGGAATAGGGTTAAATAACTTGTACCTCGTGCTCAAAGCTTACTTCCTGCTCTGGTTAGTTTGCTCTTGTGACCTATTACTGACTTCATTGGAGTACTACTGAGGATCTCTTAAAATAAAACTTCTCTCTAGAGTTGACTTGTTAAACAGTGTTCTAAAATAGGTGGATGCAAGCTTGCTTACAAAAACAAACAAGATCTCGAACTTGAAGTTCATTGACTCTTCAAGTGTGGTCCAGAGGGGAGAAGGCTAGAAGAACTAGCTTTTCTACTTCACTTTGTGTGTGTTTTTGTATGTGTGTTTTAGGCTCTTAAAGAACAAATGTGCCATGGCCAAATTCTGCCCCTTCATGCACCTATGCTACCTCAATCTTGCCCTTGCTATTACTTTTAATGTTGGGACACATGAGAAGATCTTTCTAGATTTCATAACTTGCTCATTCCTTTTGAAACATTTTTGGTCTCAAACTAGCCACCAGTATCTTGTTGTCATTCCTGTCTTTTAATATGTCATTAGCCTCCCTAGCTATAAACATGTATACTTTTTTTTTAGGGTGGTGAGCATGCTCGAAGATCATGCCTGCTTAATAGTGATGAGCTATTGACATATTACTATGATGATGTGAGAACAGCCTATGAAATCTTCCAAAGAGGTTTGGAGGTGTCAAGTAAGTTTATAAAAAATAGTTCTTGACAGTGAAGAGACAAACTTGTAGGGTTTGAGACAGTTGAGGCTGCAGAATAAGATGTTATCCTGTTCGGTAGACAAATAATGCTCTAGCATAGGAGGAGGGCAAAGGTAATGTTTCAGAACTCTGGAAAGCAAAACCAACTGGAGATCTGATGTGAACCAGGGCAGTGCAAGAAAAGCCCAACCTAGGGTGCACTCTGTTCAGTGTACGCTGACCAAACCAAAACAAATGTGAGTTTGGCTTCTATAGGTGGCCTGTGGTCTAGTTCCCAGTGGACAGTAGTCTCTTAAAACCTAATCCTGACAGGGGACTAGCTGAACTGAACAGCTAAGGTATCAAATAATTGAAAGGGAGAGAACAGAGTTATAGCCTGAACAAAACTGGAATAACTGCCACATGATTTTTTTTTTCCTCCTCCCTCCAAGATAATGGTCCCTGTTTGGGTGTTAGAAAACCAGATCAGCCATATGAATGGATCTCTTATAAAGAGGTAAGCAGCCACTCTAGTTCTCTATCTTAAAACAAGTTGGTTTTTCCTCCCTAGTATGACTGTTGGTCTAATACCAATGATGTATGAAATCTTTTAACTCTGCAGCTGTTTCAAGTAGTATCTCAAATTCATGCTGCCCTGACCCTGCAAAAAATATTGCAAGGAGATAATTTCTAGCAATGCCATTCTAAGAAGGCCCTGCATTCTAGGGACAAGAGCTAATATAAAAAGGGAAATGGAGTGAAAAGCATTTCACAGGAGTGTGCATTTTAGGACTATAAATCTGAGTATGAACAGTCCCAGATACTGTGTGTTTTTTTTTTTTGTTGTTTTTTTTTTGGGGGGGGGGGATGTCTCAAACAACTCCACAACCTTTCAGATCCCATCTTAAGTTAATCACTTCAAGACTGTTCCTGAGAGCTCTATTCCATAGCTCTGACCCATTCAAAAGGAAGCATCTTCCAGATGCTGCTTAGACAGCCTCTTTACCAGTCCATCTAGCTCAGTGGTTTTCAACCAATTTACCATTGTAGGCCACATATGCAGCTCTGTGTTGTGTGGATGTGGCCCACACAATATATACTACCTGTATGGCCCTGAGGATGTCACAGGCTTCAGTCATATCAACCTGAGAGCCCTCAAGAATGGTGTCTTGAAGGGATTAACTGTAAACCACTATACTATGCTCTACAGTCCAACTGGAGTAGATTGACTGATGGCTATTGTAATGCGTCTCATTTAAGTCATGGAAACAGCCAAAAATAAAAAGGCCCAGTAGACTCTCTCCTTCCTGCACTTTAAATCCCAATACCCCGTGTAAGATCAACAGATTGAGATGTGGTGTACTGAGGAGTTTGCTGTTAACCTTAGTTGACTTTCTGTTTCAGGTCTCAGAGAGAGCAGAGTATGTGGGTTCAGCACTACTTCACAGAGGCTACAAGCCAGCTCCAGACCAGTACATAGGAATCTTTGCACAAAACAGACCAGAGGTAACTGTCCCTAGCATATCCTTCAGATAAAGTTAAACTTAAAATAAACTGACCCATTCAAGTTCTGAAATTATTGGACAGTGTACCAGTTTCCTAGTAAGAGATGCATTTGGGGGTAGAGAGGTACTATCATGTAGGCCTACAATTATACATGTGGCAGCTATAACTCGGAAACCAAGCTTGGCATCTAGTGTATAGTAGTTATTGCTTCCTTGTGACAGACCCATTGGCACAGACTCTTACCAGAGCCACATCTAGAAGGAAGGGGTAATTACAAAAGATGTAGGGAATCCCAGGGTACCTAACTCACCTCCCCCTTTTTCCTAAACACTCTGGACTTCAGAGAGGAGACTGGAGACTTATCCCTCATGTCAGCAAAGTTTGCTAGTTTGTTGCCCTCTAAAACTGGGTATCTCATTTTGACACTGGATTAATATTTAAAATGCTTAGAAATCTGTCTAGTATGGTGCATATAAAACTATAAGCTGTACTTGTGCTGGCTAGTGTCTTGAAACTGATTTTAGCAATTCCCCAGAGATGCTAACCACTCATAGGCAAACACTAAATGTTGTGACACACCCAAGTGTCTGTTCATGCTGCAATACCGTGGATTACAACCTTACCAAATGCCTGCCACTTCTGTGTAGAATCTGCTCTATTCTATTAAATGCAGTGTCTTGGACCTTACCTTCAAGTGAGCTGGAAGTGAGCCCACAATCCTTTTCCAAAGGATAGTATGTTCAACTGGCAGATATGGTATGAAGGTTTCAAGACTTCTAAACATGGAACACTTCTAGTGTCTTTCAGACAATATTTAAGGCTGTTTAAAACTTGGGGAATGCTTTTTTCTCCTCTTCCTCTTCTCCCCCCCCCCCCCCAGTGCTTTATGGATGTCCACACAGCCACAATTTCACCCCCTAGGACTAAGGAAAAAGTCTAGGACATCTCCCACCTAATAAAACAAGATTAATAGGAAAAAGCATAAGATGTTTAAAATGATAGGTTTCCACAAACTCATTGGCTCTAGTCTTCTGGATTCTCCTAGAATAGGAGATGGAATGGCAGAGAAGAAGCCAGAATGGTGGTCTCTTGGTATAGTGCTTCTCACTAGCAGACCTTCTTTGGGTATAGGTGAAGAATGGTCAAAAACTGGGGTACCCTTGCAGCATGACTACTTCTACTCAAGGGGATTAGTCAGTGTATGTCTACTTGAGCTACAGCTGCACTGTTTGCAGTATAGATGTACCCAAGCTAGCCTTTAGCTCAGGGGTGGGCAAACTATGGCCTGTGGGCTGGATCCAGCCTGCAGGATTGCCACCCCTGTGGTGCTGCGGGCCCCGCACCACTCCCGGAAGCAGCCAGCACTATGTCCCTGCAGGCAAGGGCTCCGTCCACTGCTCTCGCCTGCAGACACTGCCCCTCGCAATTCCTATTGGCCGGGAATGGGGAACTGCAGCCAATGGGAGCTTCGGGGGAGGTACCCACAGGGGAGGGCAGCACGTGGAGCCTCTGATCCGCTGCATCCGCCCGCCCCCTGGGGCCACAGGGACGTGGTGCCAGCCAGTTCTGGGAGAGGCGCAGGGCCTGGGCAGGCAGGGAGCCTGTCTTAACCCCACTGTGCGCCGCTGCCACCCCAGAGCTGCTCCAGGTAATCAGTGTCAGGCCAGAGCCAGCGCCTCTGGACCTCTCCTGCACCCCAACCCCCTGCTCTGAGCCCCCTCATTCACCCCACACCCTTTCCCATGCCCCAACCCCTTGCCCTGAGCCCCTTACTGCACACTGCACCCCCTCCCGCACACTGCAGACCCTCTGCACCCCAACCTCCTGCCTCAGCCCTACATTGATGGCCCTGCATTCCATTTCCCCACCTAGATGTAGTTCTCAGGCCAAAAAGTTTGCCATCCCCTGCTTTAGCTAGCTGGGGTACCGGAGCAGTAAATGAAGATGGCTGTACCAGCCAAAGGCTTCTGAGCCTTACCCCTCTCTTTTTATGGCATATAAATTACACTTCTCTGCCTTTTAGTACCTCCTGATGTCATTGGACAAGTCCAGATGCAAGGCCTACCTTGGAGCCATGTAACTTGGTCCCTGAGAGGGGGTGTGTGGTTTTGTTTGTTAAATTAGGTCATCAGTGAGATGGAAAAGCTTCACTTAAGCCAGCAATTTTAAATATTGGTATCTTCCAAATCACACAGTTCCCTGAAACCTCCCCCATCCAATTTTTAGGGAGCTGGTATGGCCTTTGAGTCAAATGTCCTCAAAACATTACCAGTTTATGGGAATACGCAATATAAAATCCCTAATAAATAACTAGAGGGAAAAACCCTTGCTCAAACTGAGTGTATTCCCAGTGAATGAGTTTTTTACGATAGATTTCATCTCTGCTGCTTCTGTTAACTTAGAAACAGATGTTTTTATGCTTGCAAACTACTGTAATCTCCCTATTTTTGCAACTTTATTGTCAGTTTTCAGAGTATAAATTTTCTCTTGATAGAAATTTAAAGCTTACCAAGTTGAAATCTTTTGAAATATAACACTTCAGCTTGTATGGACATATAGACAAAATATCCTCCTCATGTTCAGAGAAAAGAACTGGTGTCAGGACTCAAGGTTATAATTGAAGATCCATCTGTAACTCTAGGGTGTGATGGGGGAACTTTCTCCACCATTATCTGTCTGTAACACAAAGGTGCTTGAATTCTGCTAGTGCAGGAGTATTTGGTACAGTGGATTTCAAGGTGTTATTGCAACAGGAAGCTGGTAACATAGCAACTAAAATGGAGGCTACTTTCAGAAAAGTTTAAACAGTGGGTATAAAAGGGGTTGTAATACTCAGTCCAAAAATATCCAGGTACCGTTATCAAGGTGGCTTGATAGTCTTACAAGCCAATCTAGCAAGCAGGCCTGAACACTGTCTCTACTGTGTGAGCAACTTGGGGGTCAACTGTCATGAGTCATTATACTGAACTTTACAAAAAGCACACTTTTGGAACATGAGCATGAAAAGATGATACAGCTTACTTATAACATGCACTCCTTCCAAAAAAAAAAATTTGTCATGTTTGGTGGCTGATTCAGCCTGGAAATATATACCTCTACCGAAATATAACGCTGTCCTCTGGACCCAAAAAAATCTTACTGCATTATAGGTGAAACCACGTTATATCGAACTTGCTTTGATCCGCAGGAGTGCGCAGCCCGGCCCCCCCCCGAGCACTGCTTTACTGCGGTATATCAGAATTCATGTTATATCGGGTCACGTTATATCTGGGTAGAGGTGTACCATTAGTATAGGAAACTTAAAGCTTTCCTAGACCAGGTTAACAAACATAACAGAGGCTTGAGATTTAGCAACCTTGGTAGCATATTTAATACTGAACAAAATGTTAGGGGATTAACCAATTTAATGTTACACAAACATAGTACCTCTTGTTCAGGCAATGAAGTAACTGGCTAACTTCCTCTGAAAACACTGGTTTTTTCCCCAATATTTTTGCTCTAGTAAAAGCTTAGAGAGCCCTTTAGGATTATGGATCCAGTTTCAGATTTTAAAAATGTCTGCTGCTTTCACCACTAACTGGAATTGGTGAACATTACAGATGTTGAAAAATACTCAGTCCTACAATATTGTAGAATTTGTGACAAAACTCAAAGTACCAGGAAGGAAGACTTGAATTGTCTGTTTCTAGGCACACAGAAAAGCCAGGGAGACTTTCATCTCATGGTAGTCACAAATCCTAGAATTTGGCATAGCTACATGGGTATTGCATATAACTGGTTCTCTTTCGTGAACAACTTTCACTGTCCTGTTTTTTAGACATTCTCTGAATGCATGACTGCCTTGTACAAGGGTGCTTTAGGATCTAACCTGTCTAAATTACTTGGTGTAAGGTTGTAATAGCTATTGTGCTTGCTGAGATATGTAACACATTATCCAGTGAACTATTCCCATTTCAACTTGCAGTTGTCTGTCTGAGTACCTGTGGAGAGCTCCTCACCAAGCAGAGGGCATATATCTAGCTCAGCATATATTACAGAATGGCTCCTTACTAACTAGAGATTTTCTGCCCATTTGGACTTTTACTTATGGAAGTGTGGGGAGCAGTGGTGTGGGTGTGTGTGTGATATCTCAATCTCCAAAGTAGTAGACCCCGTCTTTTCAAGAGGGAAAGGTGACCATATGGCATTTGGATTATTAGTTTTGTCTGAAGTGTACCACCAGCTATAGACTGGCTTGCATCAGTTTACCAAACATATTCAAGGCTCCTGCATACCTAGCCACTATCAGACTGCACCAACTTGCACTGAATGACAAGCACTGACACTTGAAGCACTTCAGTGATGGCTCATACAGAGGGTTGCTGTGCCAGGGATTGATTTTAATCTAATAAAAGCACTGGTTGAGTAGAAATCCCTGTGCTCCCACCTATAAAGCACACTCCCACCGAACAGGTAGAATCCAAAGGAAGAAACTGGAGGGAGACAAGAATAGAATGGGTGCATGTAGGGTATGTAGGAGAAGCTAGCTAGTAGAAACGGACTTGGGGTGTGTTTTTTTTTTTTTTTTTTTTTTTTTTTTTTTTCTTCTTCCTCCTCCTCTCAGAGGGGCAAGACTAATACGTGTGTGTGTTTGTGGGAGAGGGGTTTGTCCAGAACTAGCATCTGCTCCCATATAACTGAGAACTACTGGTAGGCCAGCTTGCTTGTTAGTATCTCTGAAAACTAACCACCTATACTATGCACTCCTGGGTAAACAAATGACCGTTAAAAGAACAAGCAACTCTTGTTGGGCAAATCTCCAAACATTGAAGATTTCCTTATTGGAATGCTAACATCAGGCTCCTTCATTTCAGGAGTCTTAGCACTCTGCTGTTTTGGACTAGTAAACTCGTATTGACTTGTGCTTTTCTTTCTTCACAGTGGGTTCTCATTGAACAGGGATGCTACACCTACTCCATGGTGGTGGTGCCACTTTATGATACGCTGGGAGCTGACGCAATCAGTTATATTGTGAACAAAGGTATGATTCTTTCAGTAGTTCAGTAGCTAAACATCAGATGACAGGCTTGACTGGTAAAAATGATTGCCTTTATTCAAAATAACCCTCTGATATTAGACCTGATCCAGACAGGTTTATAATTAGATAAGTCAAACTTTTACTAATAGCACTCTTCTCCTAATTAGCTGATGTAGGACTGGTTTTCTGTGACAAATCTGACAAGGCCAAGCTGCTGCTGGATAATGTGGAAAGGGGAGAAACTCCAGTCCTCAACACCATTGTTATCATGGAATCCTTTGATAGTGATCTCTTAGAACGTGGGAAGAAGTGTGGGGTTGAAATTCTCAGCCTGAGAGAATTGGAGGTAAGCACTGAAGTCTTCCCCTACTTCCATGTACAACTATGGGAATAGAGGAGATACTGGGTGGAAACAGTAAAGTGCCCTGGAGAGTTGGGGAGTCAGCAGAGTAATTCATCCTGTACAGATGGCTGGTTACAAAATCTTGATCTTTCTTCAAGAGAGTGAAGGGTAAAGGTTTGACTTCTATTTACACAGGACATCCTTTTTAGAAAGTAAATAATTCGCTAGTGTTTCACAATGGTTAAATGAGTCTACAAAATATTTTCCAAGGTGAATACAAAAATTAGTGAAATTGGTTCAAGGGCAACACTAAAACCTAAATCTTACCATTAATATTTACATCTAGAGGAGCTGTCTGAACAATTCTGCTACCCCTTTATCTTAGTCCTATTTCATAAAGTACCAGCTGCAATAAAACTCAGATGGTGGGTTTATACACAGAATAACTACTTGTATTGATCTTGTTCAGTGCACATAGTCAGGGACACCCAGTCCATGACTAATTTGGTACTCAAACACCAACACTCTGCCATCTTCTAGTTGGAACCTTAAATTAAGGCTTACGGCCTCTGTTAGTAAATGGACAAGGTACAGCTGTCTTACACGTCTCCTGAGGTCAAGAAAATCTAGTACAGCCTCATTCTGAGGAATGCTAGTATGGGGAGGGAGGAGCAGGTGTTTGTAGATTCATCTGTTTAGTAGTTCTGAATCTAAGGCAATGGTGACTAAAAACAAATTGCCTACTACAGAGGGAATGGGAGGGAGTGTGTTTTTCTAAACTTTTTCTGCAGCTTAGCACAACTGAACTTGGTTCAGTGACTTGGAAACTTAACATGAAGCTGTCTTGCTGGATTTTATACCACTTATACTGGCCCTACAAAACAATGGCAATGGCCTGAAGTGGAACACTGGCCTTCTAGGAGTACCATCATCTGGAAGTCCATAAAATATTCAAAAGGTATATACCATTCTTCTGCTTCAGGCAGCCATAATGAGCTTAGATTGAGGCAGTATAACTTCAAAGTACAGAATTGGGGGATAAGCTTGCAGTTTGCATCCTTCAACCAAAAAATGTCAGGGCTCATAGGCTCACTTGTGACACTTCAATTGAATAGACCATCTAGTCAGTAAAATGGACAGTTTTCAGATGTGGAATTTGAGAGAAGTGGCACATCTTTCCATGTAAAGCTATAGAATTTTAAATTTAACCAGGCTTCGACTGGGAAATTGGTGAACACAAGACTCACCGATATCTAACTCCCAAGTGATATGTTTGATCCCCTTGTTCCTCACTAACTGAGGTACGCTCCTGAATTTCACTGAACCAAAATCTTTGCTGCAGTTAGACTGCTGGGAAAAAGCATTCTCCTTTTGGTGAAGGTGTACAGATAACAAAACAGTATTACCAAGGAACAGCTAGCTACTTGCATGTGTGTTTGGAGGTGAGGGGGTAAAACTTTTTTTTCTTGCTTCAGTATAGTGAACTTTCATGACATCAATAATATTGCAAAACACCTAGTTCTTAGTGGTGAAACTGGTATAATTCTGAGAAGGTTTGAACTAGACTTGTCCAAAACCCAAAGAATAACCTGGGATACTAAAGCCAGCCCTCTTGCTTAAGGGCTAGTGCAATTCCAGTGCTTTAAATAAAATTACTTTTAAAGAGTGGATTGTTGGTGGCTTGTAACACTCAGGCTTTCATAAAAGCAGCTTATTCTAACTATCCTAGGGCAGTAGCTCCTAGATTGCCTTTCTGTTAATTTTTTTCCTCCTCCAAGTGATGATTCGCTCCCATTTGTCCCCAGTGGGAGCTGCTGGGTCCGGAGTGCTTATTTAATAATAATAATTAATTAATAAAAAAAAGTGGCCCACAACTTGAAGTGCACAATACCTTGGTAGCTAAAGTCTGACCTGCATTTGTCCAGTTAATGGGAAAATATTCAGTCCTCACTGCACATAAGATGAGTATTAGAATGTATCTATTGAGACTTAACCTTAAAGAGTATACAATACAATCAACATAGTCTCTTGTATCTTACCATGAATAAGTAATAGAATGCCACTAGAAGTTTAGTACTACATCTGGCAGCAGTGCCCTCATCCAATCCAGTCTTGCAAATGTGGCATAGTTGCCTGTCCATCACATCTTTTTCTTAAGATGTGATTTTAACATGGTCACAAATGATATGCCATGGAAATGTTAAGTGCATTTTCCCAATGCATTAAGTCTTTATTAAAACAAAAAACCCTTGACCTAAACAGCCTAAAATCTTTTTTTTTTAAAAAAAGCAAAACAGTGAAGAGACTAAGGCTATGTACGCTGCACTTTTTAACAATAAGCACCGGTGTTGACAGTGGTGGTTGTTGGCTCTCCTGCTGACAAAACTACTGCCCCTTGTTGGGGTGGTTTTATTTTTTGGCAGGAGAGCTCTTGCTCTCACTCGCCTACAAAGAGCAGCTATGCTGCATACCTTGCAGTGGCAAGGTTTTATCGCCACAAGTGTGCTTCTGTAAACTGTGCAGTGTAGACATAGCCTAAGCCTTTAATTCAGAGTGGGGACAGTCACAAGGAAATGTTCAGTGCTTAGTTTCTTATACCTTGAGGTAAAGACCATGATAAAACTGACGCACAGAATTATTTCAGGTTTAAGACTGTTAATCTTGACAAATTGAAATGTTGATTTATATGGGTCCTTTAATGACTGTCATTCCTAATTAGGATTAAAAACATTTAGTCTTGAAACCTTTAAGATCATTAACACTGAAATTTCATACTCAAATATGCTTGGCTTTTAGCCATTACCTCTACTACTGGTCAGAAGGGAAAACTTCAGGCTCTACTTTAGCTTTTTCTAGATGTTGGAACGTTTGTCGGCCTCTTTAGCCACAAGGTCAGACAAATCTCAAATGACAAGAGGCCACAATCAAAATAGGGGATGCAGATTCTAAGCCCTACTCTGTTCCCATTGTGGTGCAAAGTGAGCAGAAACCACCTGCGAGCTCCCTTCCTAAACTCTGGAGTAGGGAGCATAGGAGATGAAGAGTGGCTGGAGTGTGCTCTAGCTGTCAGCTAGTGTAAATTGGAACAGACCCCAAGCTGTTGTAATCTGAGCTATAGCTGAGAATCCAGGAGCTGCACCCACCCCACCCCCTGGTTGCAATGAAGCTTCCTCTGCTTCAAGCTCCCCTAATGTACAGCTCCTATCCTGCTCTCCCTGAAGTTCCCACAGCCTGGTGATTAATGAAGCAACTGGAGTTTCTCTGCTCCATTACAGTGTTGGCAGGGAAGGAATGGCAGCTGGTAAGTGCTTTTGGCACTTGTGTAGGGAAACAGTGGGAGGCAGCTAGGGAGAAGGTGCTCCCCACCTTCTTGTAATGACAGCTGTTCCAAACATTGACATTCAGAAGTCACAGGGGAGCATATTTCTAATTCATAAACAATAGTCACTTCAACAGTAACTCTAAGTCCACAGCATGGGCACCATCATGCTAGAATAATGGACTTGTCTTCAAGGTGGCATTGGCATGATATTGGACGCTAAAGTCTTCTGACATCTGACGGTAGCACAACAATTAAAAAGTTAGTGCCCCATCTGCATTGATGAAGCATGTGAAACAAGGAGTCTGTTTTCAAAACAAAGTGCAGAATGAATGTCAAGTATCAGGGGGTAGCCGTGTTAGTCTGTATCTACAAAAACAACAAGGAGTCTGGTGGCACCTTAAAGACTAACAGATTTATTTGGGCATAAGCTTTCGTGAGTAAAAACCTCACTT